>NC_088412.1:26761098-26793598 GCF_034236695.1 Oncorhynchus nerka
CTGCACACTGCCCTAACCCATCTGGACAAGAGGAATACCTACTGTATGTACGATTACAGCTCAGCATTTAACACCATAATACCCTTCAAACTCGTCATTAAGCTCGAGACCTTGGGTCTCGACCCCACCCTGTGCAACTAGGTCCTGGACTTCCTGACGGGCCGCCCCCAGGTGGTGAGGGTAGGAAACAATATCTCCACCCCACTGATCTTCAACACTGGGGCCCCACAAGGGTGCGTCCTCAACCCTCTCCTGCACTCCCTGTTCACCCATGACTGCGTGGCCATGCACGCCTCCAACTCAATCATCAAATTTGCAGACGACACTACAGTGTGGCTCGATAACCAACAACGACGAGACGGCCTACAGGGAGGAGGTGAGGGCCCTTGGAGTGTAGTGTCAGGAAAATAACCTCACATTCAACGTCAACAAAACAAAGGAGATGATCGTGGACTTCAGGAAACAGCAGAGGGAGCACCCCCCATCCACATCGACGGGACAGTAGTGGAGAAGGTGGAAAGTTTTAAGTTCTTCGGCGTACACATCACGGACAAACTGAAATGGTCCACCCACACAGACAGTGTGGTGAAGAAGGTGCAACAGGGCCTCCAACCTCAGGAGGCTGAAGAAATTTGGCTTGCCACCAAAAAACACTCAAACTTTTACAGATGCACAATCGAGAGCATCCTGTCGGGCTGTATCTCCGCCTGGTACGGCAACTGCTCTGCCCACAACCGTAAGGCTCTCCAGAGGGTAGTGAGGTCTGCACAACGCATCACTGGGGGAAAATTACCTGCTCTCCAGGACACCTACACCACCCGATGTCACAGGAAGGCCAAAAAGATCATCAAGGACAACAACCACCCGAGCCACTGACTGTTCACCCCGCTATCATCCAGAAGGCGAGGTCAGTACAGGTACATCAAAGCTGGGACCGAGAGACTGAAAAATAGCTTCTATCTCAAGGCCATCAGACTGTTAAACAGCCATCATTAACATTGAGTGGCTGCTGCCAACATACTGAATCTCTAGCCACTTTAATCATTAAAGATTGGATGTAATAAATGTATCACTAGTCACTTTAAACTATGCCACTTTCTATAATGTTTACATACCCTTCATTACTCATCTCATATGTATATACTGTACTCTATACCATCTACTGCATCTTGCCTATGCCATTCGGCCATCGCTCATCCATTTTATTTTTATGTACATATTCTTATTCATTCCTTTACACTTGTGTGTATAAATTAGTTGTTGTGAAATTGTTAGATTACTTGTTAGATATTACTGCATGGTCAGAACTAGAAGCACAAGCATTTCGCTACACTCACATTAACATCTGCTAACCATGTGTATGTGACAAATAACATTTGATTTGATTTACATAAGTTAGCCCTATTTGGTAAAAGACAAAGTCCATATTATGGCAAGAACAGCTCAAATGAGCAAAGAAACATCATTACTTGAAGACATGAAGGTCAGTCAATCTGGATTTTTTTTTGGGGGGGGGGGTTTCTTCAAGTGCAGTCGCAAAAACCATTAAGTGCTATGATGAAACTGGCTCTCATGAGGACCGCCACAGGTAAGGAAGACCCAGAGTTACCTCATCTGCAGTAGTTCATTAGAGTTACCAGCCTCAGAAATCTGCAATTAACTGCACCTCAGATTGCACCTCACAGAGTTCAAGTAAAAGACACATCTCAACATCAACTGTTCAGAGAAGACTTTGTGAATCAGGCCTTCATGGTCGAATTGCTGCAAAGAAACCACTTCTAAAGGACACCAATAATAATAAGAGACTTGCTTGGGCCAAGAAACACAAGCAATGGACATTAGACCTGTGATAAAATCTGTCCTTAGGTCTGATGAGTCCAAATGTGAGATTATTGGTTCCAACCGCAGTGTATTTGTGAGACGCAGAGTAGGTGAGCGGATTATCTCCACATGTTTGGTTCCCACCATGAAGCATGGAGGAGGAGGTGTGATGGCGTGGGGGTGCTTCACTGTCAGTGATTTATTTCAAATTCAAGGCACACTTAACCAGCACGGCAACCACAGCATTCTGCAGCGATACACCATTCCATCTGGTTTGCGTATAGTGGGACTATCTTTTTTTTTTCAACAGGACAATGACCCAACACACCTCCAGGCTGTGTAAGGATTATTTGACCAATAAGGAGAGTGATGGAAAAGGAGAGTGATGGAAAAGCAGCCAACAAGTACTCAGCATATGTGGGAACTCCTTCAAGACGGTTGGAAAAGCATTCCAGGTGAAGACAAGGGTGTGCAAAACTGTCATCAAGGCAAAGGGTGGCTAGCTACTATGAAGAATCTCAAATATAAACATATGTTGATTTGTTTAACACTTTTTTGGTTACTACATGAGTAGTTACACATGGTTACTACATGTGTTATTTCGTAGTTTTGATGTCTTTGCTACAATTTAGGAAATAGTAAAAATAAAGAAAAACCCTTGAATGCGTAGGTGTGTCCAAACTTTTGACTGGTGCTGTGTGTATATACACTGCTCAAAAAAATAAAGGGAACACTTAAACAACACAATGTAACTCCAAGTCAATCACCCTTCTGTGAAATCAAACTGTCCACTTAGGAAGCAACACTGATTGACAATAAATTTCACATGCTGTTGTGCAAATGGAATAGACAACAGGTGGAAATTATAGGCAATTAGCAAGACACCCCCAATAAAGGAGTGGTTCTGCAGGTGGTGACCACAGACCACTTCTCAGTTCCTATGCTTCCTGGCTGATGTTTTGGTCACTTTTGAATGCTGGCGGTGCTTTCACTCTAGTGGTAGCATGAGACGGAGTCTATAAACCCGCACAAGTGGCTCAGGTAGTGCAGGATGGCACATCAATGCGAGCTGTGGCAAGAAGGTTTGCTGTGTCTGTCAGCATAGTGTCCAGAGCATGGAGGCGCTACCAGGAGACAGGCCAGTACATCAGGAGACGTGGAGGAGGCCGTAGGAGGGCAACAACCCAGCAGCAGGACCGCTACCTCCGCCTTTGTGCAAGGAGGAGCAGGAGGAGCACTGCCAGAGCCCTGCAAAATGACCTCCAGCAGGCCACAAATGTGCATGTGTCTGCTCAAACGGTCAGAAACAGACTCCATGAGGGTGGTATGAGGGCCCGATGTCCACAGGTTGGGGTTGTGCAGGACGTTTGGCATTTGCCAGAGAACACCAAGATTGGCAAATTCGCCACTGGCGTCCTGTGCTCTTTACAGATGAAAGCAGGTTCACACTGAGCACGTGACGATGTGACAGAGTCTGGAGACGCCGTGGAGAACGTTCTGCTGCCTGCAACATCCTTCAGCATGACCGATTTGGCAGTGGGTCAGTCATGGTGTGGGGTGGCATTTCTTTGGGGGGCCACACAGCCCTCCATGTGCTCGCCAGAGGTAGCCTGACTGCCATTAGATACCGAGATGAGATCCTCAGACCCCTTGTGAGACCATATGCTGGTGCGGTTGGCCCTGGGTTCCTCCTAATGCAAGACAATGCTAGACCTCATGTGGCTGGAGTGTGTCAGCAGTTCCTGCAAGAGGAAGGAATTGATGCTGTGGACTGGCCCGCCCGTTCCCCAGACCTGAATCTAATTGAGCACATCTGGGACATCATGTCTCGCTCCATCCACCAACGCCATGTTGGACCACAGACTGTCCAGGAGTTGGCGAATGCTTTAGTCAAGGTCTGGGAGGAGATCCCTCAGGAGACCATCCGCCACCTCATCAGGAGCATGCCCAGGCGTTGTAGGGAGGTCATACAGGCACGTGGAGGCCACACACACCACTGAGCCTCATTTTGACTTGTTTTAAGGACATTGCATCAAAGTTGGATCAGCCTGTAGTGTGGTTTTCCACTTTAATTTTGAGTGTGACTCCAAATCCAGACCTCCATGGGTTGATAAATTTGATTTCCATTGATAATTTTTGTGTGATTTTGTTGTCAGCACATTCAACTATGTAAAGAAAAAAGTATTTAATAAGAATATTTCATTCATTCAGATCTAGGATGTGTTATTTTAGTGTTCCCTTTATTTTTTTGAGCAGTGTATATATATATTACACACACACACACTTCACCAATCTTTGTGTTAATACATAAAAAGAATGGAAGGATTAAACTTGCATGTGCAAATAAATAGTACAATAAACTGTCACTAAATTTGTCCAACTAAACAGAATTATTGTCTTTCAATAGCTAAAATTACTTTTTGCACAAAAAATGAAGCAGCATTCAAGTCCAGTTAGTCTTCATACTGCAAAAGCTTGGAGTACATTCACAATCTATATGAATAAATGATCTCAATTTGTTTTCAGTCACCATTATTTACATCAACACTGCAATTAGACAGAATAGTACCATATATTCACTTTATATTTGTATTTTAAACATATACAAAAATTACTATTTTATATTCATATATATATATATATATATATATAATATATTTGTATAACACAAATTCACAATTACTGTAGAAATATGGTTTTTAGCACAGCTTTTATTCTCCAAGTCATAAGTACTTCACCTATACTTTTTCATTGTCCTTATAAAATCTCGCAATTTGAGCAAAGCTAAGGTATATCAATATATTCTGAATAATAACCTGAAAACATTTCGTAAAAATAATTATATTATCAAACTTTCTCACAATATCTTGAATATTTTAACTCGTAATTTACTGGATATTGAAGTACAACGTACCAGCTTAGCTTGGCACAAATTCAACCAGGGTCCCTCCATAGGGTTATAGGTGCTTGGTTTTGCTCAAGAATGTCACAATTGATGCTACATTTGACAAAAATAGTAATGAAACATTGTTAGGGCTCATAAAGGTATATGTTTTTGATTGTAATAAAATGGCACCAAATGTCACAATATAATAATGTCTCTTTGTAAACCTCAGCGGTTTGCAATGAGAAAAACTTCTTTATGAGAGAGATTCCAAAATTTGAAAACACAGATAATGTATCCAAAAAAACATATCCAAAGACCATTATAACCATGAAAGCATGCTGTAATGTCAGAACTTAAGATGAACATCCATCCAGAAATGGAACAGAGTGAAATGCCTATTCTGGTCAGCAGCATTGTTAAAAAATATATATACATAATTCTCACATGAATACCTTTCCAATAGTGCATTCTCATAATAAACTGAGCTTAAAATGAAGACATTGAAAGTAATTTGTGTTCTACAGAGTGGTGCTGAAAAGCACAGCAAAATTACTTCAAATCATTGCGAACAAACTATTTTGTTTTTAACACAAACAGATGAGAAACAATGTTACAACTTTTCTGTATGTAAATTCTTTAGGAGTTGAATATGGGGGGTATGTGACATTACATACTCCTTGGTGCAATTGCAGCACATGTAAACACAATGTAGCCAGCAGATGGCCCTCTAGGGTAGTCTTGTAATCTAAAATAAACCCTTTCAGGTGTGGGATTGACTATTGCTTCTACTTTTAAAATGTAGCTAATTTGTGCAAACATATACATTATTGAGCAACTACCAAAAATCGACCTTATATAATGTAGTGACTGGTTGGGTATAACAATCAATATAGTGTTAATACATTAATGAAATAAACTGGTGGGAAAACCTATAATAATAAAATAATAATTTAAAAACTTGATAAATTGGCCCTGTATTACGGTAGGATTTTTAAAAACATTTAATTTAAATAATTTAAGAACATTGTAAACATTTTATTTCTGTCCCAATCCTCTCGCTACTGTTCATGTCTTTATTGTAAATGAAAATATTTACCCACGGCCTATACAAAGTTGAGGCAGTGTTTATGGTGATTAGAATTCCTAAAGAGCTAGTGTGTTTTCATGCTCTGAGAGTAAAATGAGAAGCTACAATGAAAAAGGTACAAAATAAAAGGCAATATAAATACGCAAAAAATGTCCAAATAAAAACTAAGAAAATTGCTCCAACCTCCAACAAAAATGACTTTCCTTCACATCAACTCAAGAGATAAAATTCCTGTTTACATAAAATTCATAGATATCTTATAACCTATGTATCCTATAGTACATTTGGCACTTTATTTGCCATTGGTCCAGCAATCGGCAAATGTCACTGTTCCTAGATAAAAACTGGTTGTATACATTTCCACAACCCGTTGGGAGAGAAGCAATGGTGTTATAAAAAAATATTTAAATTGTGCTCTCCCTCAAGATTACTAAGTCCACAGTTTTCTGGAAATTCTTCAGAAGAGACACAGCAGTTTCATGTTCCATGTGTAAAAAACTATGTCCATTGGCCTGCAATGCAAAAATGAAGCAGAGGGTGAACAGAGTGACGTGAGTGAGAAGTGGCAGGGCGGGGCAGGGCGGCACGGAGAGGACTGGGAACAGCCCTATAGCTCAGAGGAGATAAACAAACAACACTGTCAAGGAAAAGAGGAGAGACAAAGCAGAGAGATGCACACAGGAAGAGGAGGAGGTCATGCTGTAAAGGAGAGAAGGAGGAGAGAAGTGGATCTTTAGAGGTATGTCCTTCAGCTAACACTTGCATCTGTGGAGAGAGAAGAGAGGTTTCTGCTACTGCAGGCTACGGGTGGGCGAGGGCTTCTACTAGCACACATTTAAAGCCACAGAGATACAAGAGACATGCCAATAACTGTAGGGACTATTCCAATCCCATTCAATTGTATTGGCACAGAGAGCCTGGCTTGTTCATGTAGGCTTCACTGTCAGGTGTTTGACTAGCCTCGACAGTAGCTTCACATGGACCAGGAATCTGACAATCTACAAAGGGTACAGTTCCCTCTCTGCACTATGGTAAACACTTACTTTGACAGTGTCGATCCTATTTACTGTATGTGTGATGGTGAGTTCCCTTTAAAATAACAGCCCTCTACCTAAGCTAAATACAACACCACATCATAGTGTGTAATTCGTGTCTTATCGCATGGGGTGGCAGAGCTCTTATGCTCTTCCTAAAAGGTTGACTCCTGAAATATTTAGAAAAAGAGACTCAGGGATCTGATGATACTGAAGTAGAAGAGAAGACCCCATACAATCTTTGCTGCACAGTGCAAAGTTGAAAGGTATAGAAAATAGTTGAGCAAAAATGGCTGCAGGGCTTTCAAGGTTATCAAAAACGTTTAGATAAGGTGTCGTATCCACAAAGCATCTCAGAAAATATGCTAGGAATCCTATTAAAAATGTGTTTAAGACAACAAAAAACCCAGCTCAGCGTAGGTTTTAAGATGATGTTAAGACGCTGCTCCGACAAACCCAGGAGTAATTTAATTAATTTACAAGTTTCACTCACCTGGTAATCATGTGAGTTTGAGGTGCCGCAAAGGAAATATAGTGATGACGCACATTGATATTGTTTGATTGGGAATAACCAATCGCGATGAAGCATCGCCAGCTGTGAACTATATCACACTTCTGATAATGTTGAATGTGACTGTAGGCTACACGAAATGAAATGGTAAAACGTTTGAAATCATTTTCACCTGACACGATAACTTTGCATATTCTTAATTATTGCCTAATATGTTGGCCTGCATAACCTTTTTTTAACCAATTATATGTTAAAAGTTTAATTTCTATAATATTACCGTTATATCACACTCGTCACTCCCGTTAAACAACTCTATATCGCTTTGGCACAGTAGGCATCAAGTCAGGTTGTATAATTTTCATCAAACACAATCAAAGCTAACATAGGCCCTAGTTGCCTTCAATTGCCCAAACGATAGGCATGGTCAATTTAGGAATCTTTTTACCAATGTGATATTGTGCTCCAAAGGGATAACTTGAAATAACATTATGTAGGTTAATTAAATAATTGAAAGAAAAAAGTGTTAGTAAATTTATTAGTCTAGTGGTTAATACTGTAAGTGTTTGAATATCATGGGAAATTGCCCTTGTGTGAAATCATTGTGAAAAGCACAAGGGGGAACTGTTGCATGTAGTCTAGGTCTAGATTACTAATGGATGGATCAGATATGTTTTGATATTTCTTCTTTTAACCACTCCAAAGCATTTACATGTGGCGCAGGAACATTTAGCATTTTTGTCATTTAGCAGAAGTTCTTATCCAGAGCGACATACAGTGCATTCATCTGAAGATAGCTAGGTGGGACAACCACATATCACAGTCATAGTGAGTACATTTTTCCTCAATAAAGTAGCCATTAGCAAAGTCAGAGCTAGTAACTACTGACTCGCTGCCATGCTACATTTTTCTATTATCAAGACATCTGCTGGTTAGTCTTCACTTATTAGGACAGCTCATGAGGTCTCCTAAATATCTGGCGACTAGGTGGGACTCTTATGAAAGAGGCTTCATGCATAGCTTTTATTTTTACTCATACGAGTAAAATGTCTCTATTCTCAGCACAACCAATTTTCTCCTCTTAGACGATTTGTAGATACGGGCCAGGTTGTACTTTGACCTTCACTAGTATTTCAGAAACAAACCAATTCATCCAGCACATTACATTGCTGGTTACTACTTAGTTTTCAGGCATCTAAAACATCACATTAGGAATCTTATCATATCAGTAAAGTTACTTGTATGTGATCCACTTAGATTAAATCTGTTTCCATTGGCCTTTATTAGAAAACAATAACCACTCTTCCTTTTGTCTGACTTAGGGACAAGTAAAACATGTTGGAGGTTTGACAGAGGTCAAAACAGAGGACCATGCTCACTTGGTAGACACACGTACATCCAGCACAAAATGCCACATGCAAAGCCTCTACAGGCAATGTGGAGGAGGGAGGATGCGCTCACAGACTCAGAGGACAACGATGATCGATGCGGTGATGAAGAACACGGTTACCTTCAGTATTTTGTCCCCAGGCTGTAGCAGGTTGGAGGCCGGTCCATCAGGCTGTACCCTAGTAACAAAGATACCCTATAAGTCAAAAGTGATATGAGATTAGGAACCAAATGGTGAAGATGGTTTAGAATCTGTGCCTTTCAAACTGGTTGTTTGTTGCTTTTGTTTTGTATTTTCCTCGAACTCAAGATCTGTGCGTTGATTTTGATTGACATGCTGTTGCAAACATTAACTTGATAGGTTTAACTAGTCTGTAAAAAGCAGACAACTATCATAAGGATTTTTCACAATCAAAAAAAAAATGGAAGTCTATGTGTGCTGTTGGTTAAATTCAAGAACTAAGTGTACTTACATGGCATTTACATCTACCTTTAATGAAAACATTTTAACAGGACTAAAAGAGTTACTTAAAAAAAAAAATCTATATTTCCAAAAATATGGACACTGGGGGGCATGTTTTTTCCATTGCATGTTTCCAAAAAATGTCTAGTCAAGGCAGAGATTATAAGTATACCAATCTTTGCATGCGTTTAAACTATATACTACTATATGAAGAGCCTCAATCAACACAGTTAAACCTCACTTGAACCCGAATTACGTTACTATCATCTAATGACTCAGGTATTATTACAGCAGGGACTCCTTGAGGCATCACGGGAAAGCAGGCCCTCAGAAGATATCCTCAGCAATCAGCATGCACCACCTTTCAGTGGGGTGTTAAGATGGGAGATGATATGCACACAAAATATACAACACATTCAATGGCTATAACAATTTTTACAACATTGAATCTGAGTTCAATTCCTATGGCTTACAAGACCTTCCCCATACAAATCTAATGTCAATGAGAAGAAACTAGGCTTTGATATTTTAAAACGAATAATAAGAGAAAATGTTGCCATTGGCAACAACATAACTGATTTCGGAAAAATCTAAATGGAAATCTATAAACATTTTTCTCACTGGCTCTTTTCTTTGCTGTTACATGGCAACAAGACATTATTGAACTATTTGACATTCGCCAACCTTATGACTGACTACATTACAAATCATTGCCGCAAAAGTGTTGCCTTTTCTTGATTCTTGCTCATCATTGGCGTATAATAAAACGGTTCAAAGTTAACCAAGTCAACTGCAGCACCCCATACAGCAATGCAGCAGCACCTGTTACCATGGAAACTCTGAAGTGAAACATACAGTGATGTGCAGTGGTTATTGAAACACCTTAAGGAATAAGAGAAAAATGGAACATGTTCCTATGGCACAGAATCAGATGCACACAGAGAACATTTAGTTGCTCTAATCTTACCATGTCAGAAGGCTTGAAAGGGTTCCCTTGGCCACTGATTCCCCCTGAGATGCTGAACCCTAAACCTGGATTCTTCTCTATCCGCACACAGAACTGCCAAAAGACACAAAAACAACATCATGCCAAAAATAGACATTTGGTATTGTATAACTGTGCAATTACATGGTGCAACATCTCTCCTCTCTATATACCGCTAGCCATAATATAGGCCTCTCAGAGATCTGTTGGTGACAGATTGAGAGAAAGGGAGAGAGCGGGAGAAAGAGAGTGAAAAGATGATTGAAATGGAGGGGGTGAGCGAGAGAAACACAGACAGACAAAAACAGAGAAAGAAAGAGAGAAACACTGAGACAATCAAAGAGACATATAGAGAGACAGAGAGAGAGAGAGAGAGAGAAACACCGAGACAATCAAAGAGACAGATAGAGAGACAGAGAGAAACACAGGGACAATCAAAGAGACAGATAGAGAGAGAAAGAGAGAGAAAGAGTAATGGCCAACCTGCTCCTGGAAGTCGTCCATGCTCTTCTGGCCTTTGGTCTGGATGAGGCAGCGTGCACTCTGGGGACGGGTGGTGGTGGCCATGGGCAGGGGAGACTGGTACTGTTGGATGGAGATCTTGTTGATGGCACCCTCATACTGCTGGTCCCGCAATGAGCGGTGTGGGGGTGTGGCCGATGTGGATGTCACGATCATGGTCTGTGATTGGTGGGGGTGGTGGTGGTGGCCGCCTGCCTGTGGGTAATTCAACCCGTTAGGCAAAGAATCAGGAATCTGCAAAGATGCAAACGTCACGTCTTACAAAATGGCAGATAACATACAGATGAGGTGCAGCATGCTTCTTCAAACCTGAATTACCACATAGAAATGTTCCTTCAAATCCTGTCGTCAAATCACATTTTATTTGTCACATGCCCTGAATACAACTGGTGTAGACTTTACCGTGAAATGCTTGCTTACGGGCCCTTCCCAATAGTGCAGTTTAAAAGTAATAATTGAAATAAAATAGTAACACAAGAGGAATAAAATATAATACACAAGAAAGGAGCTATATACAGGGAATACCAGATCAATATGCAGAGTTACGAGGTATTTGAGGTAGATATGTACATTATTTCAAACCGATTTAAAAACTGTAACTAGGCCACTTCAGTGTCGTCTACATGATATATACTGAACAAAAAATATAAACGCAACATGCAACAATTTCAAAGATTTTACTGAATTTTACAGTTCATATGAGGAAATCAGTCAATTGCCATCAATAAAATGCAATTGTGTTTGTTGTCCATAGCTTACGCCTGCCCATACCATAACCCCACTGCCACCATGGATCACTCTGTTCACAACGTTGACATTATAAAACCACTCGCCCACACAACGTCTGATGTTGTGAGACCGGTTGGATGTACTGCCAAATTCTATAAAAGGAAGTTGGAGGCGGCTTATGGTGGAGAAATTAACATTCTATTCTCTGGCAACAGATCTGGTGAACATTCCTGCAGTCAGCATGCCAACTGCACACTACCTCAAAACTTGAACATCTGTGGCAGTGTGTTGTTTTAGAGGGCCTTTTATTGTCCCCAGCACAAGGGGCACCTGTGTAATGGTCATGCCGTTTCATCACCTTCTTGATATGCCACACCTGTCAGGTAGATGGATTATCTTGGTAAAGGAGAAATGCTCACCAACAGGGATGTAAACAAATTTGTGCACACAATTTGAGAGAAATAAGCTTTTTGTGAATATGTAACACTTATGGGATCTTTTATTTCAGCTGATGAAACATGTGACCAACACTTACCATGTTGCATTTATATTTTTGTTCTGTGTAAGTAATAAAACAGGACACACAACCCACAGTTTTCTCTGTGCATTAATAATTCAGAGGAAGTCCCTGGTCTACCCTTATCATTATTCTTGCACTGATGGTTAGAATGTGACCACAATGAAATGACTAAGACACTGACAAACAGAGGTTGCCATGGAGACCAAGCAAGAATGGAGCGCTGCTGAAATGAATTATGGTGCTTAGGCATTCCACAAGAGGAATAAAATAAAATACACAAGAATGAAGCTACACAGTACCAGATCAATGTGAAGAGGTACGAGGTATTTGAGGTAGAAATCTACATGAAGGCCATTGATTTTAAGGCAGATTGAAGTCCCTGGTCTAACTTTTTCATTATTCTTGCACTGATGGTTAGAATGTGACCACAGTGAAGTGACTAAGACACTGACAAACAGACGTTGCTATGGAGACCAAACAAGAATAGAGCGCTGCTGGAATGAATCATGGAGCTTAGAAATGACTCCTGACATTTAAAAACATTGACATACTGTAGCAATCACTTAAGTGATGATGACCGAGAAGCCGTTGTTTGGAGGATATATTGGCACAGGGATTGTGCCAATATATCCTCCAAACACCGGCTTCGTTCTTTCTACATACTGTATGTTCAAGTTGAGGGAGCGTGCAATTGGCATGCTGACTGCAGGAATGTTCACCAGAGCTAATGTTAATTCATGTTAATTTCTCTACCATAAGCCGCCTCCAAAGTCTTTTTAGAGAATTTGCATGACCAACATACTCAAATAATGATTGACATATTTTCATTAAAAACATTCTTTTGATGAATTTATTCATACTATTTCATCATTCTACAAGATATAGTCTCGACATAAATGTAGGGTTGCTACCTAAGCCGGCTGGTCGTTCATTCTATCGGTTCGGTTGCTAGAGGCGTGACCCAGTCTTTCAGTCTTTTTGTTCTGTATCTATGGCTGCAATGTTCCAATGGAATGCTACCTGGCAACTTTCTTATCTCTTGCTTGCCAACTACGACTAACTTACAGTCACGTCAAAAGTGCAGCCAGAATATCAGCAAAGTAGATGCATTTGCATTTGTTTAAGCAGTTTTCTAGTGACATTTATTTGGATACATCCATAACAATGAGCTAATGACTCTTGATTTTGCCTGGCATACAAAAAGTACTCTCTCATCAGGACACTGTTGTTTCAGAGGAGCTAGCCAACAACACAGCTAACACAATCACTTCAAACTGAAGCTGGAAAAACTACAAACTAGCTGCACTTCGGTTTTTTATACCTTTAAAAAAAAGACATTTCTTTGTATATATATCAATAAAAATGATGCCAGCTGAATCATTTAATTTCGACGGGCTGAGAAATGCTGCCTACCTGTTTGTCTCATCCCGACACGTTCATTTATATGGGACAGCTGGAGATCGAATTTCAAAACTGAAACAATGTTGCAAATGTCGGAAAGACAGACAAGGTTTATACAAATCTCCGCTGTTGAAAGCTAAATGTTAGTGTAAAAGAAATGTGAGATAATGTCTAGATGTTTTTATAGTGGAGATCAAGTTTATAAATTGCCTGGCTGGGCTGATGAGACAGTGGATTGCGCAGTCCGATGGAACAGAGTAAATAAGAATTAACGTCATAGATTTAGGCGGTGGTGACTTGTGGAATGGACACTGGCTGGAATGCGGTTTTAACCAATCAGCATTCAGGATTAGACCCACCCGTTGTATAAAAGTAAATTTACAAAGGTGGAGGAACCTTAAGAAGTACAAAAGGGACAAGACTGGGAATCATGACGCATATGGTTTTACAAGTGCCTTCAGAATGTAATCACACACAGACTTTTTCAACGTGGGATTTAAAATGATTTAATTTACATTTTTTGACAAGGTTCTACACAAACTTGTCAATTAATGGAAAATAAAACACTAATATATCTTGATTCCATAAGTATTCAACCCCCTGAGTCAATAAATATTGTCTTATTTCACTGCAAAGCCCTCAGTCCTGCTCAATATGCCTTAGAAAGCCCTAGAGTCCCACCCCCCACACATGCGGTGACCTCACCTGGCTTAACTGGTGCCTCTAGAGACAAAACCTCTCTCATCGTCACTCATTGCCTACCTTTAGCTCCACTGTATTCACATCCTACCATACCCTTGTCTGTACATTATGCCTTGGATCTATTCTTCCACACCCAGAAATCTGTTCCTTTTATTGTCTGTTCCGAACGCACTAGACGACCAGTTCTTATAGCCTTTAGCCGCACCCTGATCCTACTCCTCTGCTCCTCTGGTGATGTAGAGGTTAATCCAGGCCCTGCAGCCCCCAACACCACTCCCATTCCCCAGGCACTGACAGGCGTTGACGTCTGTAACTGTAAAAGCCTTGGTTTCATGCATGTTAACCTCTCTAGGGTATGTTGGCCAGGCTAGCGTCCCACCTGGCCAACATCCAGTGAGATTGCAGAACGACAAATTCAAATACAACATTTTTAAAATTCAGAAAATATACTATTTTACATAGGTTTAAAGATTAACTTCTTGTGAATCCAACCACGGTGTCAGATTTCAAAAATGCTTTACGGCAAAAGCATACCTTACAATTATTTGAGAACATAGCCCAGCAGACAAATCATTACAAACAGTAACCAGCCAAGTAGAAGAGTTACACAAGTCAGAAATAGAGATAAAATTAATCACTTACCTTTGATGATCTTCATAGGGTTGCACTCAGAAGACATTCATTTATTCAATAAATGTTCCTTTTGTTCATAAAGTCTCTCTTTATATCCAAAAACCTCAGTTTTGTTTGCATGTTTTCTTCAGTAATCCACAGGCTCAAACACAGTCACAACAGGCAGGCAAAAAATACTAATTGTATCCGTAAAGTTCATAGAAACATGTCAAACGATGTTAATATTCAATCCTCATGTTGTTTTTAGCCTAAATAGTCAATAACATTTCAACTGGACAATAACGTAGTCAATATAAAAGGTAAACAAGAAAGGCACTCTCTCGGTATTCTCAGAATACAAATCTGAAACAATTTCTAAAAGACTGTTGACATCTAGTGGAAGGCATAGGAACTGCAATTTGAGTCCTAAGTCAATGGATACTGTAATGGCATTGAATAGAAAACCATAACAACAACAAAAAATCCTACTTCCTGAATGGATTTTGCTCAGGTTTTCGCCTGCCAAATCAGTTATGTTATACTCACAGACACTATTTTAACAGTTTCGGAAACGTTTGAGTGTTTTATATCTTATCTTTTGGGCCTGAGTAGAAGGCAGTTTAATGGGAACGCTTTTAATCCAAAATTCCAAATGCTGCCCCCTACCCTAGAGAAGTTAACATCAGAAGCCTCCTCCCTAAGTTTGTTTTATTCACTGCTTTAGCACTCTCCACCAACCCTGATGTCCTAGCTGTGTCTGAATCCTGGCTTAGGAAGGCCACCAAAAATCCTGAAATTTCCATCACCAACAACAACATTTTCTGACCAGATAGAACTGCCAAAGGGGGCGGAGTTGCAATCTACTTCAGAGATAGTAATACAGAACTCTGCAGGCTATCTAAGTCTGTACCCAAACAATTTGAGCTTCTACCTTTAAAAATTCACCTTCCCAGAAACAAGTCTCTCACCATTAACGCTTGTTACAGTTATCCCTCAGCCCCAGCAGTAACCTGGACAACATATGTGAATTGATTGCCCTCCATCTATCTTCAGAGTTCGTACTGCTAGGTGACCTAAACTGGGATATGCTTAACACCCCGGCCGTCCTACAATCTAAGCTAGATGCCCTCAATCTCATTCAAATGATCAACGATGGCGTAGCATCTTTCCAAGATGGCGTAGCAGTCAGACGTCTTTGTCCTGTCGTGTCCCTTGTATATATTGTCTTACATCTTTTCTTCGCATATCTTTGAAATATTTTGCTAAACCTCAACATCTAAATACCCGCCTCACCCAATGTGGCGTGGATCTGCTTTTTTTCCCTAAAGTATTTATATTTACATCGAATCTGGAATCCCTCAACTGAAGCTAGCCAGCGAACTACCAGCTATCAGTCAGCAAACCATTGCCAGCGGTCATCAGCTAACCTTCAGCTCAGAAAGCTCTCGCCAGTTCAAACAACGTGACTCTAACCAGAGCATAATGGACCTATTATTTTTTATCCCCGGATCCTGAACATTTTCATCTGGATCTTCACAACGAGCTAACCGCAATCCCGGATGACTACTCCTGGCTAGCGTTCCCATCCCAGAGCAAGCACCATTTAGCTTGAAGCTAGCCCTGCCAGGGCTCCTGTGCTACCACCGAAGCATACTCCTGGGCTACAATATCCAGACCCCTTCTACAGCCGGTACGGGGCATGGAACCCCCGCAGATCCCCTACGACTGGAATACCGTCATAATCTGCCTGAGGACTCCAACCCCTCAGGCGCAACGCCCGCTGAAGGCCCATTCTGCTAACCAGCTAGGCCTGCTAGCTACCTAGAGCTACTTGGAACCCTACTAATTTCATGACTGGTCTATCGACATCACCGCACGAAGAGGCAAAAACAGACTTACCCCCATCGCGACGTCCCCCATAGGCTAACTTTCTAGCCCCTGCTATCTGCTTGCTTGCTAACCCGGCCTGCTAACTGCTAGCTTTCCCCGGTCTACTAACTGCTAGCTTGCCTGCCCCGGCCTGCTAACTGCTAGCTTGCCTGCCCGGTCTGTAACTGCTAGCCCCTGCTAACTGCTTGATTGCTAACCCGGCCTGCTAACTGCTAGCTTGCCCCGGTCTACTAGCTGTTAGCATCGGCCTGCTAACTGTCTGAATCGCCGTGTCCCCAGCCAGCCCAACCACTCACTGGTCCCACATGTTCACTTGGCTATGCATGCCTCTCTCTAATATCAATGTGCCTCGTCCATTACTGTCCTGGTTAGTGATTGTCTTATTTCACTGTAGAGCCTCTAGCCCTGCTCAATATGCCTTAACCAACCATGTTGTTCCACCTCCTACATATGCGATGACAACACCTGGTTTAAACATTTCTAGAGACTACATCTCTCTCATCACTACTCAATGCCTAGGTTCACCTCCAATGTACTCACATCCTACCTTACCTTTGTCTGTACACTATGCCTTGAATCTATGCTATCGTGCCCAGAAACCTGCTCCATTTACTTTCTGTTCCGAACGTGCTAGACGGCCAGTTCGTATAGCCTTTCGCCGCACCCGTATCCTACTTCTCCTCTGTTCCTCTGGTGATGTGGAGTTTAATCCAGGTCCTGCAGTGCCTACCTCCACTCCCACCCTCCAGGTGCTCTCATTTGTTGACTTCTGTAACTGTAAAAGTCTTGGTTTCATGCATGTTAACCTCTTCAACCTATGGGGGCGCTATGTCATTATTGGATAAAAAAACGTGCCCGTTTTAAGTGCAATATTTTTTTCACGAAAAGATGCTCGACTATGCATATAATTGGCAGCTTTGGAAAGAAAACACTATGTTGTTTCCAAAACTGCAAAGATATTATCTGTGAGTGCCCCAGAACTGATGCTACAGGCGAAACCAAGATGAAACTTCAAACAGGAAATGAGCAGGATTTTTGACGCTCTGTTTTTCATTGTCTCCTTATATGGCTGTGAAAGCGCCACGAATTAGCCTGCCCTTTCTATTGTTTCTCCAAGTTGTCTGCAGCATTGTGACGTATTTGTAGGCATATCATTGGAAGATTGGCCATAAGAGACTACATTTACCAGGTGTCCTTTGTTGAAATTGTTGCGTAATCTCCAAGCTGCTCGCATTCATCCATGTGTACAGCACTTTGAGATATCAGCTGATTTACGAAGGGCTATATAAATACATTTGATTTGATTTGATTGAGACAGAGAGGAGACTTCCAGGAATGATATATCATGGAGATATGTGAAAAACACCTTGAGGATTGATTCTAAACAACGTTTACCATGTTTCAGTCGATATTATGGAGTTAATGTGGAAGAAAGTTTGGCGTTTGGATGAATGAATTTGTTTTTTTTTGGTAGCCAAACATGACGCAGAAAACGGACCGATTTCTCCTGCACAAATAATCTTTCAGGAAAAACTGAACATTTGCTATCTAACTGAGTCTCCTCATTGAAAACATCCGAAGTTCTTCAAAGGTAAATGATTTTATTTGAATGGTTTTCTGGTTTTTGTGAAAATGTTGCCTGCTGAATGCTAACGCTAAATTCTAACGCTAAATGCTAACGCTAGCTATCAATACTGTTACACAAATGTTTGTTTTGCTATGGTTGAGAAGCATATTTTTGAAAATCTGAGATGACAGTGTTGTTAACAAAAGGCTAAGCTTGAGAGCTAGCATATTGATTTCATTTCATTTGCGATTTTCATGAATAGTTAACGTTGCGTTATGGTAATGAGCTTGAGGCTGTATTCACGATCCCGGATCCGGGATGGCTCGACGCAAGAAGTTAACCTCTTGCCTCTACTTGGGACGCTTGCGTCCCAACTAGAGCTCTGGAAATGCAAATGCGCTACGCTAAATGCTAATAGTATTAGTTAAAACTCAAAAGTTCATTAAAATACACATGCAGGGTATCAAATTAAAGCTACACTCGTTGTGAATCCAGGCAACAAGTCCGATTTTTAAAATGCTTTTCGGCGACAGCATGAGAAGCTATTATCTGATAGCATGCACCAATACACTACAACAGAAAAGCACAGCAGGGGACGTAAACAAAATAATTAGCATTTCGGCGTTACACAAACCGCACAATAAAATAGAAAACAGTCATTACCTTTCACCATCTTCTTTGTTGGCACTCCTAGATGTCCCATAAACACTATTGGGTCTTTATTTCGATTAAATCGGGCCATATAAAGCCAAGATATCGTTATATGTAGACTGTGTGATAAGCGAAAAAAACAGCGATTTCACAACGTAACGTCATTTTTAAAATTCAAAAGTAGACGATAAACTTTCACAAAACACTTCGAAATACGTTTGTAATGCTACTTTAGGTATTAGTAAACGTTAATAAGCGATAAAAAATCATCCGTAGGCGATGTAAATATCATTAGCTGTCGTCTTGGAAAAAATTTCAGGAGAGAGCTCTTCCGGAATGATCTGGGCGGAGACCGGAGGTAAGTCGTGCCCCTCTTTCGGTTCAACCAAGAATCAAAGATGATTCAATTCACAAGACTCTAGACAACATGGGGATGCTGTGGGAGTTGAATGCTCGGTCTTATCTAATTCGGCTCACTGTTAACAATTGCTGGAAGTGGCGCAAGGATATTTATTTCCATTTTCTGTGATCAGGTTTTCCTGCGCTTTCTGATGTAACGCACGTTATGTAATAGCCACAGTCGTGATTTAACCAGTTTTAAAAACGTCCGAGGGTTTCCTATCCAC
The DNA here is from genome assembly GCF_034236695.1 of Oncorhynchus nerka. NCBI lineage: Eukaryota > Metazoa > Chordata > Actinopteri > Salmoniformes > Salmonidae > Oncorhynchus > Oncorhynchus nerka. The sequence goes on from NC_088412.1 coordinate 26,780,493, forward strand.
ACATTCTAACCATATGAACGTACTATATTCCTGGCATGAGTAGCAGGGCGCTGAAATGTTGCGCGATTTTTAACAAAATGTTCAAAAAAGTAGAGGGTCGACTGAAGAGGTTAACATTAGAAGCCTACTCCCTAAGTTTGTTTTACTCACTGCTTTAGCACACTCTGCCAACCCAGATGTCTTAGCCGTGTCTGAATCCTGGCTTAGGAAAACCACCAAAAATCCTGAAATCTCCATCACTAACTGTAATGTTTTCAGCCAAGATAGAACTGCCAAAGGGGGCGGTGTTGCAATCTACTGCAAAGATAGATAGTAATACAGAACTCTACAGGCTAAGTCTGTACCCAAACCATTTGAGCTTCTACTTCTAAAAATTCACCTTTCCAGAAACAAGTCTCTCACCGTTGCCACTTGCTATAGACCTCCCTCTGCCCCCAGCTGTGCTGTCGATACCATATGTGAATTGATTGCCCCCCATCTATCTTCTGAGCTCGTGCTAATAGGTGACCTAAACTGGGACATGCTTAACACCCCGGCCATCCTACAATCTAAGCTTGATGCTCTCAATCTCACACAAATTATCAATGAACCCACCAGGTACAACCCCAAATCAGTAAACACGGGCACACTCATAGATGTCATCCTAACTAACTCACCCTCCTAATACACCTCTGCTGTTTTCAATCAAGATCTCAGCGATCACTGCCTCATTGCCCGCACCCGTAATGGGTCTGCGACCAAACGACCACCCCTCATCACTGTCAAACGCTCCCTGAAACACTTCTGCGAGCAGGCCTTTCTGTTCAACCTGGCCGGGGTATCCTGGAATGACATTGACCTCATCCCGTCAGTAGATGATGCCTGGCTATTCTTTCAAAGTGCCTTCCTCAACATCTTAAATAAGCATGCCACTCTCAAAAAATGTAAAACTAGGAATAGATCTAGTCCTTGGTTCACTCCAGACCTGTCTGCCCTTGACCAGCACAAAAACATCCTGTGGCGTTTTGCATTAGCATCGAATAGCCCCCGTGATATGCAACTTTTCAGGAAAGTTAGGAACAAATATACACAGGCAGTTAGAAAAGCTAAGGCAAGCTTTTTCAAACAGAAATTTGCATCCTGTAGTACTAACTCAAAATAGTTCTGGGACACTGTAAAGTCCATGGAGAATAAGAGCACCACATCCCAGCTGCCCACTGCTCTGAGGCTAGGAAACACTGTCACCCCCGATAAATCCACTATAATTGAGAATTTCAATAAGCATTTCTCTTCCGCTGGCCATGCTTTCCACATGGCTACCCCTACCCCGGTCAACTGCCCGGCATCCTCCACAGAACCCAAAGAAATAGCCGCCATTTTGGCGTCAACAGAAGCTACAAAAAACACTATACATATTCACTTACCTTTGAATAGCTTCATCAGAAGGCAGTTCCAGGAATCCCAGTTCGTCATCAAATGACTGATTTGTTCCATAAAGTTCCAAAAAAGACCATAATTTAGCCACTTGTTGTTAGCTTGTTCAGCCCAGCATTCAATCCTCAAAAAGCATGAGCAATTCCTCTAAACAAAAACTCAAACATTTCCGTTACAGGTCGTAGAAACAAGTCAAATGATGTATGCAATCCATATTTAGGATGTTTTAAACATTAACTAGTTGCTCCTACCCTCTACTTTTTTGAACATTTTGTTAAAAATCGCGCAACATTTCAGCGCCCTGCTACTCATGCCAGGAATATAGTACGTTCATATGGTTAGAATGTGTGTATAGGAAACCCTCGGACGTTTTTAAAACTGGTTAAATCACAACTGTGGCTATTACATAACGTGCGTTACATCGGAAAGCGCAGGAAAACCTGATCACAGAAAATGGAAATAAATATCCTTGCGCCACTTCCAGCAATTGTTAACAGTGAGCCGAATTAGATAAGACCGAGCATTCAACTCCCACAGCATCCCCATGTAGTCGAGTATCTTGTGAATTTAATCCTCTTTGATTCTTGGTTGAACCGAAAGAGGGGCACGACGTACCTCCGGTCTCCGCCCAGATCATTCCGGAAGAGCTCTCTCCTGAAATTTTTTCCAAGACGACAGCTAATGATATGTACATCGCCTACGGATGAATTTTATCGCTTATTAACGTTTACTAATACCTAAAGTAGCATTACAAACGTATTTCGAAGTGTTTTGTGAAAGTTTATCGTCTACTTTTTGAATTTTAAAAAATGACGTTACGTTGTGAAATCGCTGTTTTTCGTTTATCACACAGTCTACATATAACGATATCTTGGCTTTATATGGCCCGATTTAATCGAAATAAAGACCCAATAGTGTTTATGGGACATCTAGGAGTGCCAACAAAGAAGATGGTGAAAGGTAATGACTGTTTTCTATTTTATTGTGCGGTTTGTGTAATGCCGAAATGCTAATTATTTTGTTTACGTCCCCTGCTGTGCTTTTCTGTTGTAGTGTATTGGTGCATGCTATCAGATAATAGCTTCTCATGCTGTCGCCGAAAAGCATTTTAAAAATCTGACTTGTTGCCTGGATTCACAACGAGTGTAGCTTTAATTTGATACCCTGCATGTGTATTTTAATGAACTTTTGAGTTTTAACTAATACTATTAGCATTTAGCGTAGCACATTTGCATTTCCAGAGCTCTAGTTGGGACGCAAGCGTCCCAGGTAGAGGTAAGAGGTTAATCAGTAATAAGGTTCCAACCTGAGAATTTCATTGTCTGAAGAATAGCATAGGAACGCAAGAACACTCTCTCGTGACCGCGCGTAATGAGCCCAAGGCTTTCTGCCAGACCACTCACTCTGAGAGCTATTATGAGGCCCACCTTTATCGTAGAATCATACAACCAGAATCTAAAGACGGTGACATCTTGTGGAAGCCCTAGGAAGTCATCTCATCCATATCTAAGTTTGACATCCAATGGCACTGTTTTCTAAATTGAGTTCTCACTTCCTGTTTGGATTTCTTCTCAGGTTTTTGTCTGCCATATGAGTTATGTTATACTCACAGACATAATTCAAACTCTAAAACTTCAGAGTGTTTTCTATCCACCAGTAATAATAATATGCATATATTCCCATCTGGGAAAGAGTAGGAGGCCGTTTCATCCAAAAGTGAAAATACTGCCCCTAGCCTCAACAGGTTTTAAGCATCTCCAATCCAAAATGAAATCTAGAATCGTCTTCCTATATCGCAACAAAGCATCCTCCACTCATGCTGCCAAACATACCCTCGTAAAACTGACCAGCCTACCGATCCTCGACTTTGGTGATGTCATCTATAAAATAGCCTCAAACACTCTACTCAACAAACTGGATGCAGTCTATCACAGTGCCATCCGTTTTGTCATCAAAGCCCCATACACTACCCACCATTGCGACCTGTACGCTCTCGTTGGTTGGCCCTCGCGTCATACTCGTCGCCAAACCCACTGGCTACAGGTTATCTACAAGTCTCTGCTAGGTAAAGCCCCGCCTTATCTCAGCTCACTGGTCACCATAGCAGCACCCACTCGTGGCACCAGCTCCAGTAGGTATATTTCACCGGTCATCCCCAAAGCCAAAACTTCCTTTGGCCGCCTTTCCTTCCAGTTCTCTGCTTCCAATGACTGGAACGAATTGCAAAAATCACTGAAGCTGAAGACTTATATCTCCCTCTCTAACTTTAAGCATCAGCTGTCAGAGCAGCTTACCGGTCACTGTATATGTACACAGCCAATCTGTAAATAGCACACCCAACTACCTCATCCCATTATTTATCTTTTTGCTCCCCAGTATCTCTACTTGCACATCATCATCTGCACATACATCACTCCAGTGTTAATGCTAATTTGTAATTATTTCACCTCTATTGCCTATTTATTGCCTTACCTCCCTAATCTTCTACATTTGCACACACTGTACATTTTCAATGGTGTTATTGACTGTACATTTGTTTATGTGTAACTCTGTGTTGTTGTTTTTGTCGCACTGCTTTGCTTTATCTTGGCCAGGTCACAGTTGTAAATTAGAACTTGTTCTCAACTGTTTTAAACATGCTAGAATCACCTTTGGTAGCGATTACAGCTGTGAGTCTTTCTAGGTAAGTCTCTAAGAGCTTTGTACACCTGGATTGTACAATATTTGCCCATTATCAAATGCTTTATTCTTTCCTGCTCTTTCAAGTTTGTTGTTGATCATTGTTAGACAGCCATTTTCAAGTGTTGCCATAGATTTTCAAGCCGATGTAATTAACAACTGTAACTAGGCAACTCCGGAACATTCAATGATGTCTTGGTAAACAACTCCGGTGTATATTTGGCCTTGTGTTTTAGGTTATTGTCCTCCGGAAAAGTGAATTTATCTCCCAGTGTCTGTTGGAAAGCACACTGAACCAAGTTTTCCTCTCGGATTTAGCCTGTACTTAGCTCTATTTCATTAATTTTTATCCTAAAAAACTCCCTAGTCCTTGCCAATGACAAGCATACAGTACCTAAAACATAATGCAGCAACCACCGTGCTTCAAAATATGAGGAGTGGTAGTCAGTGATGTGTTGTGTTGGATTTTCCCCAAACATTACGCTTTGTTTTCAGGACTGTTTATTCTGTACAGGCTATTCACTCTGTCATTTATGTTAAGATTGTGGAGTAACTACAATGTTGTTGATCCATCCTCAGCTATCTCCTATCACAACTATTAAACATTGTAACTGTTTAAATCACCACCGGCCTCATTCCTGAGCTGTTTCCTTCCTCTCCGGCAACTGAGTTAGGAAGAGCGCATGTATCTTTGCAGTGACTGGGTGTATTGATTCACCATCCAAAGTGTAATTATAACTTCACCATGCTCAAAGGGATGTTCAATGTCAGCTGGTTTTATTTTTGCCCTACTACAAATGGGTACCCTTCTTTGCGAACCATTGGAAAACCTCCCTGGTCTTTGTGGTTAAATCTGTGCTTAAAATTCACTGCTCGACCAAGGCGACCTTACCAGTGATTGACTTGGACTGAAAAGGTGTCGTTACTCATGTTGGTTGCCAGTACAGTTTATATGTAGGTGAAGGAGCACCACAATACCTTTGAGCTAATATTTTATAGATAAAGTGGTAGAACATTTGAGGGGCCGGTAATTCAGCTCCGGTGAGCTCATGCCCAAGTCAAGCACTGGACCATACAGACAATTCTGTGTGGGGTACAGAAATGGGGTCCTCATTTAAACACTATTACTACACACCGAGTGAGTCCATGCAGTCTACTATGTGACTTGTTAAGCACATTTTTACTCCTGAACTTATTTAGGCCATAACAAAAGGTTGAATACTTATTGACTCAAGACATTTCAGCCTTTTTTTAAAAAAATGTATAAACATTTCCAAAAACCCAATTCCACTTTGACATAATAGGGTATTGTCTGTAGATCAGTGATACAAAATCTTAAATGCAGGCTGTAACAACAAAATGTGGAAAAAGTCAAGGGGTGTAAATACTTTCTGAAGGCACTGTAGGTGCTTGTAATGTCACCCTTGTTTAAAAAACAATGAATGTGTGGGGGGGATTGGGATTTGACATTAAATGTACCGATATGTCATAAATATACACTGAACAAAAATCCCAGACATTTTCCATCTGCACAAAAAGCTTATTTTAATAAGATTTTGTGCACAGATTTGTTTATATCCATGTTAGTGAGCATTTCTCCTTCGCCAAGACAATCCATCCACCTGACAGGTGTGGCATATCAAGAATCAGATGAAACAGCATGATCATTACACAGGTGCACCTTGTGCTGGGGACAACACAAGGCCACAGATGTCTTAAGTTTTGATGGTGCATGCAATTGGCATGCTGACTGCAGGAATGTACACGAGAGCTGTTGCCAGAGAATTTAATGTTCATTTATCTACCATAAGCTGCATCCAATGTCGTTTTATAGAATTTGTCAGTACGTCCAAACGGCCTCATATAACTGTGTAACCATCCAGCTTCTTCACCTGTGTGATCGTCTGAGGCGGGGTGGGGGTGCTGATGAGTATTTATGTCTGTAAAAAAGCCCTATTGTGGGGAAAAACTCAGTCTGATTGGTTGGGCCTGGCAAGTGGGTGGGTCTGCCATGGCTGCACCCCAGCCCAGTCATGTGAAACCCATAGATCATTATTGACTCATTTCCATACACCCATATATGGGTGTAAATTGTAAATAAGAATGTGTTCTTAACTGACTTGTCTAGTTAAATAAAGGTTAAACACAACACTCCCCTATGGGACTCCCAATCACGGCCGGTTGTGATACAGCCTGGATTCGAACCAGGGTGTCTGTAGTGATGCCTCTAGCACTGAGATTCAGTGCCTTAGACCGCTGCGCCACTCGGGAGCCCAAAACTTGGGAGCCCAAAACTTCAAATCTTTGGTTGCATGTTGCGTTTATATTTTTGTTCAATATATGAATGAGCTACCAGCCCAATGTTTCATTCAGCAAGCTGGGTGATAATGAGTACTATGTTATCAGCATAGTTCAGATGCAAACTAACAATGACATTTGAACACTCAGGCCTCCCACCCAGTCCTTTGCCAGTGTAAAGCACCAACCTTTTTCATGATGTTTTCTGGGGGCACGTCTCTCCTGCCCAGTGAGTAGGGGGCCCACTGAGTAGTGGGAGAGACCACCTCCTGGCCGTTGTCCAATATATTGCTCTGTTGAGAGGGGGTCTGGAGAGAGAACAGGGTAAAGGAACACAGTTCAGAGTATCATCACTGCTATGGGGGTAACCTGTATATGCTTCCAACATGACTACAGTTTTTGCAGAGATAAAGGTGAATCAACTTGCTGTATTGATTATAACGTTATAGTCATTGATAATAATAATACTTTCGGAGGAGTATTGCAGCTAGTAAGTCCTATACGTATGAATATATCAGTTGAGTTGTTTGCCTCCTGTCATTTTGTCCACTTGCAATACCTATTTGATAAGAATAGACTGTCTGACAGGTTTAGAGAGATTTTGGCAGGCAAAGTACAAGTTGACTTACATGCACTAAAATACCTATACGGGAAAGATAAGTAAGCGAGAAACTCTGATAAAATCTCTTTGTTTCATTACAATGTGCTTGTCTGTGACATTAAGTGCACAGTGTCTATAAACTAGGCCAAATTGCACTGAGGCTACTGAGTGACACAGGGTACAACAATAGCCTTACACAGTAATACTAACATAGAGGAGTACTGCTGTAACCCATAGAGCAGACACCGTAGCTGACACACATGCAACACACTGCTATTTCAGACAACAGATAAAAGACAGCGCTTGGCTTGAAGTTGAAATGGGAGGGATTCTTAATGCTTCTTTCACACCAACACAGCTGAAATGGTATAATACTCGGCTTCACTGTATGCATTTTATGCTGATACTGTGATACATGAGTCTCGGGTCTAGGCTCGTTTTTTAATGCTGGTATCATTTCTGGGCTCAAGTTTCATCCTTCAAGATTAGAATGTACAATAATTGGAATACAAAGTGGACTATATTAAAAAAAGATATACAGGCATAGCAGTTCAATATAATAACATTCTCCATTGTAAGGAAAATGCAGCTTTTGGTAATATTGTGATGCTTATGATGAAAGATATTTTTAAGCTTTTATCCTGACAAAATAGTAAATATGCAGTACACTCCCTGTGTCAAATGAATGTGAAAGGGTTGATCTGCACTGAGACTGTTTCTGTGTTTTCTGGTTCATACTCACATTGGGTAGAGGTAGCCACTGTGTTGTTTGGTTTTCATGCTTATTCATGTTATTGTAAAAGTTTGTCATGCCTCCAGAGCACAGCATGCCGAAGTTTACTGTGTTGTGCTTAAGGACAGCGCTCTGATTGGAGGGAAACAATCACTTGACATGAGTAAATGGGTGAGCCACTGGGTTAACGGGATTGCACCAAGACACATTGCGTAGCTGCAACAGATAAAGTGAGCTTGACAAACAGAACAACAACAGAACAGAGTTACTACAGTAGGCTACCAGCGCAAACACATTAAAACACACTCATGGATACAGTACTACTACGTATTTCATAAAAGCAACAGTATGTACTTTTCTTTAAGGGATGTTTAGCACTGAAGTACTTGCCTATATTATCAAGGACCTGTTTCCCGGACGCAGATTAAGCCTAGTTCTGGAGTGCTTTCTAGTTCAGAACTAGGTTTAATCAGTGTTAACTAGGTTTAATCAGTGTCACCATCATAATTCAGAGTCCACAGATGCAGATAGTCCGGCGTACAATTGCGACACAGCTACATGGCTCTGAGTCTACCGTCCGCAGCCCAAACGCGCACCTGCCCAAAATTCCCAACCAACGCGGTTCCACGAACGCATCCTCCATTTCAATGAGGATTTGAAAGTATGAAAGCCATTGTTCCAATATTATAGAACACTGCTGTGCGTACGCGTACACATTTTGGTCTTTGACAGACCCTTTAGGGCAGGGATCATCAGCTAGATTTTTTTCTTGAGTAGATGGTCAGAGGGCCGGAACATAATTACAAATCATTTGATGAAGGGCAGGAGACATGTAAGAGAGGGATTTTTAAGCCTGGAGACAAATTAGACATGGATTGTGTATGTGTGCCATTCAGAGGGTAAATGGGCAAGACAAAAGACTTAAGTGATTTTGAACTGGGTATGGTAGTAGTTGCCAAGCGCACCAGTTTATGTCAAGAACTGCAACGCTGCTGGGCGGTGGTGTTGCAACTCAATATAAGGAAGGTATTCCTAATGTTTGGTATACTCTGTGTATATCTCTCTATTATGCGTAGGAATACTTTCGAACAGATATCCAACATTAAAATCACTTGGAGCTGATTTGCTGGTGTTTTTACAGTCTTTCATGTCCAACAATAAAACACTAGAAAATAAGTTTGTTTTTTGTTTGTTTGATGCTCAGAAAACTTTTTGGGCAAAATAAAATCCCCCGCGGGCCACCAGTTGGGGGACCCCGCTTGAGGAAAACTGACCCAAACAGTAGTAGTACAGACAGATATACTTGTCTTGTTAAAGTATGATTTCATACTAACAGTAATAGAAAGAAAATAAAAGTTCAGAGAAAGGAGGTAAAGTGTTTGTGTAATTTATACATACAGTGCCTTGCGAAAGTATTCGGCCCCCTTGAACTTTGCGACCTTTTGCCACATTTCAGGCTTCAAACATAAAGATATAAAACTGTATTTTTTTGTGAAGAATCAACAACAAGTGGGACACAATCATGAAGTGGAACGACATTTATTGGATATTTCAAACTTTTTTAACAAATCAAAAACTGAAAAATTAGGCGTGCAAAATTATTCAGCCCCTTTACTTTCAGTGCAGCAAACTCTCTCCAGAAGTTCAGTGAGGATCTCTGAATGATCCAATGTTGACCTAAATGACTAATGATGATAAATACAATCCACCTGTGTGTAATCAAGTCTCCGTATAAATGCACCTGCACTGTGATAGTCTCAGAGGTCCGTTAAAAGCGCAGAGAGCATCATGAAGAACAAGGAACACACCAGGCAGGTCCGAGATACTGTTGTGAAGAAGTTTAAAGCCGGATTTGGATACAAAAAGATTTCCCAAGCTTTAAACATCCCAAGGAGTATCAGACCACTGCAAATCTACCAAGACCTGGCCGTCCCTCTAAACTTTCAGCTCATACAAGGAGAAGACTGATCAGAGATGCAGCCAAGAGGCCCATGATCACTCTGGATGAACTGCAGAGATCTACAGCTGAGGTGGGAGACTCTGTCCATAGGACAACAATCAGTCGTATATTGCACAAATCTGGCCTTTATGGAAGTGGCAAGAAGAAAGCCATTTGTTAAAGATATCCATAAAAAGTGTTGTTTAAAGTTTGCCACAAGCCACCTGGGAGACACACCAAACATGTGGAAGAAGGTGCTCTGGTCAGATGAAACCAAAATTGAACTTTTTGGCAACAATGCAAAACGTTATGTTTGGCGTAAAAGCATCACCCTGAACACACCATCCCCACTGTCAAACATGGTGGTGGCAGCATCATGGTTTGGGCCTGCTTTTCTTCAGCAGGGACAGGGAAGATGGTTAAAATTGATGGGAAGATGGATGGATCCAATTACAGGACCATTCTGGAAGAAAACCTGATGGAGTCTGCAAAAGACCTGAGACTGGGACGGAGATTTGTCTTCCAACAAGACAATGATCCAAAACATAAAGCAAAATCTACAATGGAATGGTTCAAAAATAAACATATCCAGGTGTTAGAATGGCCAAGTCAAAGTCCAGACCTGAATCCAATCGAGAATCTGTGGAAAGAACTGAAAACTGCTGTTCACAAATGCTCTCCATCCAACCTCACTGAGCTCGAGCTGTTTTGCAAGGAGGAATGGGAAAAAAATTCAGTCTCTCAATGTGCAAAACTGATAGAGACATACCCCAAGCGACTTACAGCTGTAATCGCAGCAAAAGGTGGCGCTACAAAGTATTAACTTAAGGGGGCTGAATAATTTTGCACGCCCAATTTTTCAGTTTTTGATTTGTTAAAAAAGTTTGAAATATCCAATAAATGTCGTTCCACTTCATGATTGTGTCCCACTTGATTCTTGATTCTTGTTGATTCTTCACAAAAAAATACAGTTTTATATCTTTATGTTTGAAGCCTGAAATGTGGCAAAAGGTCGCAAAGTTCAAGGGGGCCGAATACTTTCGCAAGGCACTGTATAGTGAAACACAAAATGAGACTGGTGCCACAACTGGAGAACATAACTAAGCAGTGGACTGAACACATGTCAATACTGGCGGTCATGCAGTCAGGTGGCGTGTGTGTCAAGACAACAGAAGGCCACATGTAGATGGTGTGCAATCGTGTAATAAACTGGAGGCAACGGTGTATTCCCAAAGTGAAAAAGAAGTTGTCAGACTTACCCGGTCTAATCGTTTGGCCTCTATATGTCTAAGCAGCTGTTGCCTCCAGTCTACTGGCATCTTAGAGGACATATCGTCAGACTTATGCTGCAGCTGCATGGTGCGCATTTTCATCTCATCAGGGCTCTGTATATTCTCAGTGCAAGTGCTCAGATTATAATCTGGGGGCATCTTCTCCAACAAGGCAGCCATGGTGGGTCTGGCAGACACAGGCCTGGCCTGGGACGCCCCGAACGTTTCCGTGCTGTAACTCCTGGCCGACAGAGGGCGCCGCTGTGTCAGGCTCTTAGTGGGGTAGCCCATGATGGGCTTCTTAGGCTCCTGGTAGGAGGAGTAGTCTTCCTCGTACCTGCCGTTCCTCTTGTTGTACTGTTGGTCCTGCTGGGCCATGCTGGCCAGACTGTTCTGGTGCTCCAACATGCCTTTGAAATGCAGCCGGCCATAGTGGTCCGACTTCTGCTGCATCTCCTGGGCCTCCTGAACCCTGCGGAACAGGGCCAGCTCTGTGGAGCTGACCAGAGAGTCGGCCCGCCTCAGGAACCCAGGCCGGGAGCGCTGACTGGGGATGGGGAAAGGTTGCTGCTGCTGCTGGGGCGGCTGGTTCTCCTCGTTGACTGAGGGCTGAGAGTAGGAGAACATCTGGTCCATGGGAGGGTAACCCCGGTAGCCCCTGGGGCTCACCAGCTCCTTGGGCAGGGTCTTCCCCGGATGGTTGACGTACTCAGGGGTGTTGGGGAAGGGTGGAGGAGCCCTCCTCTCCTGCTGCTGATTCCTCAAATCCATAGCCCCCTGAGGGTTGAAGCTCTGGTCGAAGTGGTAGACCTTCTTGGGGATGGAAGGCTTCTGCTGCTGGCTATTAGTTCCGTAGGCATCATCATCGTCCAGCATGGGGGCAGACTGGCTCCGGGACATGCTCTGCTCCATGGGGCCCGGCATGTCTGGACGGTCAACACTCCCCTGATTCTCTATGCTGGAGCTGTAGGTGTCCACGGGAATACTGTACACATTGTAGGAGCCCATGTCTATCTCATCAATGCTCTGGGACTTCTTGAACTTAGCCTTCACCTCCTTCATCATGGGAGAGAGGCGCTCAGAGCTCTTGCTCATCACCATGGCTCCAGAGCTTGGTCTAGTGGGCTTGGATTGGACATGTTGGTACATGTTGGCCTGCTGGCTGCTGCGCCCCTGCCCAGAGTTCCTGGAGTCTAGGTAACCCCACGTTCCTGTGGAGGGGAACGTGCCCGGCAGCTCTCCATGATGCATCTCCTGCTCAAAGTCGTTGCGGTCAGGATTGGGGCTGTTGCCTGGGGAGCTCAGCTTGGAGGGGAAAGCTGTGCGGTCCTCGAAGGGACTGGGCGTCCTCGTCCAGTTCTGCCACGGGTTGAGAGGGGGAGGCTGAGATGCTTCAGTTTCGGGTGTGTTGCGGACATTATGGAATTGGTGGGAGGGGTGTTGGTGAGGGGCATCCTGCAGCTCCAAGGGGATGCCTACGATGCGCTCCTGCCTCATGAGGGGCCGGCGGCCCCCATGGGAGGTGGAGGCGCTGCAGGACTTGGAGCCCAGCATGGGGTTACCACTGCTGCTACCACTGGGAGTCTCCAGAGGAGCCTCTTCAGACACGAAGCCTGTGTTGTCATAGTGGGAGGAGTCGTTCCACTGGTCAAAGGTGTCGCTGAGGGGGCGCCGCTCGCTGCGCTGCTGCAGTGTGCTGGAGGGAAGGGTCTCTCTGGGGTCTCTCTGACTCAGTAGGGGCTTGGTCTCGATCGGCTTGGGGAACTGCTGGGCCAGCCTGCAGAAAGAGAGTGGGCACAGGTATCATAGCATATCATTTCATCAAGGTTTTACTTACAATACAGAATAGAGGGTAACATTCATAATGGACCTGAAAATATGCTTTGAAATACAGGTTTACATTTATTTCCAACTTGGAGTTTTGATAGGTCAAATCAAAGGCTGCATTAAAATAGAAAGGTACTGTGTATTTTAAAGTAATGTTTGCCTGAAGCTATACTGCTGGCATTTCAAAGGGAATCCAATTGCTTTTTTACCAATATATCATAAAAGGAAAATATGTGCAGATTTGAGCTGGACTGTTTTCCATAGAGGTCTGAAAGTATCAGTAGGAATATCAAACAAGTCAACTATAATTGTATCCACAGATGAAAAAAGTATTTTTCAGTGAGA